>NC_056725.1:1051968133-1051970633 GCF_019279795.1 Protopterus annectens | reverse complement strand
CATAGAATGGCGCACGGCAATGATGGTCCCGCTAAACAAGGGTGGGGGTCACAACTGACCCTGGGAACTACTGACCAATAAGCCTGACCAGTCTGATCTGTAAGGCTATGGAGCGAATCATTATGGAACTCATAAATGGAGAGATTGGGAATCTCCAGTCACTGGACCCCACACAGTTCGGCTTCGTCAAGGGAAGATCATGCCTCCTGAACCTGGTGGATTTCTTTAAGACAGTTACTCAGGCTATAGATAAGGGAAAGGAGGTACACACGGCTTACCTTGACTTTGCTAACGCATTTGACACCATTCCCCATTCAGGTATTATTGATAAGCTCACTAGCCTGGGCATAAACCCTTATGTCACAAGATGGATCGCAAACTATCTCTCAGACAGATCCCATAAAGTAAGAGTAGCGGGATCTATGTCCAAATCCAGACCGGTAACGAGTGATGTGCCTCAGGGCTCTGTCCTGGGGCCCCTCCTGTTTGGCATATACTTCTCAGAAGTACAGGCAAGCACGGAAGGGCTGCGGCTGGCTAAGTTTGCGGACGACTGCAAACTGGGTGCTATAATAGAGTCTCCGGCCGACATGGAGATCCTCCAGAAGGGCCTAAATGAGACTGATGCATGGTGTCAAAGCCATGGTCTCAAGCTAAATGCAAAAAATGCATAGTAATCCCCCTTTGGAAAAAACAGAGTACCCGCAAACTACAACATAGGAGGTAATCCCCTGAAATCTGAAGAAGAAATAAGGGATCTAGGGACCCAAGTAGATAGTCAGCTTTCCTTTGATAACCATGTTGCCAAAGTGGTTAGAAAATCCTTCTATGTGACCCATCTGATCACAAAAGGGTTCGCATCAAGATCTAAGGATGTAATGGTGCCCCTCTACTCTTCCCTCATCAGACCCATTATTGAGTACAATGCTCCAGTTGGAATGTACCTGGCTAGACATCTCCAGCAGCTGGAGAGACCACAAAGGTACCTAACCAAGAGGATTACTGGCCTCAAACAGTTGCCCTATGCAGTACGATTGAAAAAGCTAAGACTGTTCTCTGTTGCATACTGCTTTCTCAGAGGCAATCTCTGTCTAAGGTACAGAGCAATGTCCAACCCAGAATTGTTGAACATGCTCCATGTTAGCAAAACCAAATCTACTCGAGCTACACACTCTAGGGATATAAACCTCAACACAACAATGAATAGAACATGCTGGAGGGATAGATTCCCTTCACAGAGACTTCTGTTACTATGGAACAGGGTCCCGATCTACATAAGACAGGGCCCCTCACCATCACTCTTCAAGAGGAACCTTGATGAGTGGATGGGTAACAGAAAGTTCACACCGGGGATCACACCAACAGCACTACTAGATAGGGGCCAAGGGTACTAGCTGCTAGTACAAGGGTCTAGGGAACTACTAAAGGGACGGTGAATACCGCACAACGTGGCTGGGCTAATATATGCCTTCGGGCAGATAGCCCAGTACCAACCTATGAACCTATACGCTCCATAGCTTTGCAGACCAGGCTAGTCAGGCTTATAGGGCGATAGTTTCCGAGCTCCGTTGTGGGACCACCATTGCTGTACGCCATTCCTTGGGTGCATATCCTGTAGTAAGGCTGAGATTGAGCAGTGACTTTATGTGAGAGGTTCAGTTCTTCTTAGAGCTCCTGTAAGACGCAGCCCGTGACACCGTCCGGTCCCATTGATGCTGTGTTTTTTGCTTTGGAGAGGACAGCTCTCACCTGTGCATCTGTGATGTCAGGGAGGCTACACTCTGTTCGGATAGACAATTGCTCTTTTGGGGGGGAAGTTTGCACTGAACCTGTCTGACAGGATGTTGGCAATGTCTGTGGGTTCAGTGTATTTTTTGTCATTTTGCACTAACTCAGAGCATATCTGGGAGTTGCCACCCAGGTTCCTGACATAACTAAAGAAGGCCTTGTGATTATCTTTAGAGTTGTGTGCAATTTTTCTTTCGAAGCTGGCCTTAGATAATTTTATGAGGGATCGTAGTTTTTTGCTAGTACTGATCAGAGATGCCTTCGCTTTTTGGGATTTTGCTCTATCATGTAGTAGCTTCCTCCTTCTGTTGTATAGCTTATTTATGGCTGGGGTCCACCAGACAGGTCTCCTGCCTTTGGAGGAGTGAGTCTTGGTTTTATTTGGGATAGCACGATCCATGCATTCCTGTAGGTGTCCATAGAAAGCGTTTGTAAAGAGTTCTGCTGTTTGGGCTGTATTTTCCACTGGCCCGGGGGCTTTGATGGATTCCACCTCTGTTTTGAGAAGTGTGAAGTTTGCTTTTGAGAAGTTCTTCACCGTGGTTTCCTTGGCTGGGGGTGGGGACGGAATATAGATGTCCAGTGAGATTAATTTATGGTCAGATCTTACCAATGAGGGGTATACCTCTGGTATGAAACATAGAGTCCCCATGTTGGTGATGATCAGGTCCAATATGTTTTCCCCTCTTGTGGGAGTGGTGACCAGTTGTTT
>NC_056725.1:1051966500-1051967633 GCF_019279795.1 Protopterus annectens | reverse complement strand
AACCTGTTGAAAGTATTAGAGTAATGGTAGTCAGACCAAAACTTATTAATACAAGATCTACTGAAGGAAAAACAGATATAGGTGATAGTTTTTCTTTCCCTGTACCCATGCTTATGGACAGAGGCCTGCGATGCTCACGTTCAATGAGCAGAGGCCGACAGAAAAGAAAGTTTTCAGGGGAATTCACCCCACACCAGACACTCAATTAAATGTGGAGCAAAGACAACATTCACTAGTGTGTAACATTTCTTCATATATTTTGTCAGATGCTTAAGTAAGTCTGTTAAGTAAAGGGCTTAATTTTATACCTAAGAGTCAAAGCAACCTTACGGACACTATTAGTGACCTTAAAATTTTTTGCAGGAATGTTATGCTAAAATTAATATACAAATCCTCTGAAGGATCTACGCAAGGTTTTAGGTTTAAGAATTTGAGTAACTATGTTTCAATAAATCACCCACTTATTGATGCGTTTCTAAAATTAACGGAAGATGAATTGTTTAAGTACTATGAAAATAGGCTTATGCATATTAGATGGTATGGAGTGGACAATTTGAGTAAAATTGAAAGGGAATGCCTTAAGCACCTACAATCACAACAATCAGTTATAATAAGACCTGCTGACAAAGGAGGCAGCTTAGTTGTTATGGATGTTGATAAATATATTATCTCTATGGAGAGACTTTTGAATGATAAATTTTATAAGGCTATTTCTAAACATGAAGTAGATTCTGTCATTTTATATGTTTCAAGTAGTCTGGCGGACATCTATCAGAGTGGATTGATAATGAAAGATGTTTCTGATTACCTTATAGTTAAGAAGTCTTTAATACCACAAATTTACGGTCTCCCTAAAATACATAAGGGCTTGGATGACCCACCCATGCGACCTATAGTCGGCGGGGGTGGATGGGTAACTGAGCACCTCTCAGTTTATGTTGAGAAACATCTACGACCACTGTTGGAGAAAAATGAGCATGTTTTAAAAGATACAAAATCATTTTTCCTCCAATTTTATGACTGTTTGAGTAAGGTTACCAATATAGAAAGCACCATATTGGTTACTCTGGATATACAGTCTTTGTTTACAATCATCCCAAATGATCTAGGGATAGAGTATATCACCGAATATT